>NC_050485.2:35507737-35522288 GCF_012460135.2 Molothrus ater
ACCATGTGCCCTGACTTTCCATTTTTAATAAACTGTACCCAGCAGAAATATTATCAGACCAACTTCTGTCTGGTGTTCCTGTAGACCCGAGCAAAGCTTTAATGATAACTGCAAAGGAAATAACCCCAGTTTTCCAATGCCACCACCATGGCTTGGGAAAACTCCATCCTGCTGGAGCCCAGCCAGGATGCTGCCAACCACTGCCCTTGGCCAAGAAGGGTTTGCACCTGCCTTGAAAGGGGGAGCAGGTTGTAGTTTTCCTTCTTTTCATTTTTGCTACCTAACTATCTCCAAAATGATCAGATTTTAATGTGACATTATAAAAAAAAACCAAAAAAACAAAAAACCAAAACTTCTTGCTGGCACATTTAACTTTCTGGTTTTACACATCCCCAAACAAAACACATTTGGCTGAGGCCTGTTCTCAGCAAGCTGTCAGCCAGGATATGCCCAGGCTGCTGCTGTCTGTTGGGTCCACAGGAATTTCTCCTCACTGGGGGCACAGAGCAAGGGCCCAGTTCAGGCTTCGTGTTCCTGCTGTGCTTTGCACAGGCAGAGCCAGCACTGGATTACCTGGAGACCATGCTGGTGCCTGCAGGGATGCAGCCCAGGGGACACAAGTGGCACATGAAGCCAAAGTACAAAGCAGGAGACCTTAAATAGCATCAAAGACTCACAGACTGGTTTCTCTTGGAAGAGACCTTAAAGCTCATCCAGTTCCAATCCCCTGCCATGGGCAGGGGCACCTTCCACTAGAAGAGGTTGCTCCAAGCCCCATGCAACCTGGCTTGGATATTTCCAGGGTTGAGAATGTGCAATACCATCACTAGACCTGATGAGACAGAGGAAAATCAAGACTGAGCCCATCCTGAAGGCAGGGGAGGGAAGGAAACTGAGTGTGGCAGGTGCAAAGGAGGATGGAGAGGATGGATGACCTCAACGATGTCACCGAGGACATGGACAGCCACCAGCCCTGTGCCCTGCTGCTGGTGCTATCTCTGATCCAGAGTGAATTGCACTGCCTGGCTCGCTGTGCTGCTCACTGAGCACTCTGCAGTGCCAAGTGTCCCCAAGCTGTGCCACCCACGGCACCAACACAGGGGCTCTTGTTGCCCACAGGAACTGAGCAAAGACAGTGGAGCAGAATCATCTCCAGGCTGGAGAGGCTGCAGCTCGTGGGGCAGCGCCTGCAGCTCCCAGGGAAAGAGAAGGCAAAAGCAATGAGGAGAGGTCCTCTATGCACAAAGGCAGAGCTTGGGGATGCTTTGCCCTGTGGACTACTCAGGAGACTTTTCTGACTGACTTTAATGAGACACAGATTCTCCCAGCAAGGCCCTGGGAAGTGCCACCCACTGCAGCAGCTGGGTGCTCAGTCTGGTTTAGCTTGGGGACCTGCCTTAAGCCAGCCCAGTGAGAGCCCAGCACCTTCCAGCACGGTGCCAGCCCTGCAGTGGCCCAGCCCTGGCAGAGCCCCGTCCCTGCAGCCTGGCTGTGTGCTCGGGATGCTGTTTGTTTGTGATTCACACCACGAGAGGGGTGCTGATCACAGAGCGCAGCTGCCCTGCCATATGCAGCGGATTAATTACTGTATCATTTGTTCCCATGGCAGGTCAAAGAGATCATTACCAACTCAGGAACACGAGTGCTAATAATAGGATTGCTCCCAACCATATTCCAGCATTCAGCTTGTTCCGATTGTTCGGCTCAATAACAGCTTACACTAATTCCCACCAACTTTTAACACCCATCCATCCATCCATCCATGTGTATTGAGAAGTTCACACTCAAACAGCAGAAATTCTAATTCACAGCAGGATTAACTCTTCATGCTTTCAACTTAATTACGTGCAGTCAGGTGGATCTTGATGTTCCTTCCTCCTTAGCTAAACCCAACCACACACATTTAATGATTCCTGTGTACATTCACTGATGGAGATAATTAGGACTCCTGGGGGGCCAAGTGCAACTTTTCCAGTGTTGTCTAAACTGAAAACAAAATGTTCCAGAAGCCATGCTGCGCACCCAGGCTCTGCGAGACAGCTCGCTCCTGTGAGTCTGCAAAACCCGACGGTGTTTGCTGGGAGAAAGGAAAAAAGCTCAAAAAGTGCTGCTCACAGAATCACAGAATGATTCAGGTTGGAAAAGTCCCCTCAGACCATCGAGGCCAAGTCCCTGATAGTCCATATAAGGTCTCCATACTGGTGTTTACAGCCCACGCAGTATTTCCGTGGGCACTCCCAGACCTTGGGTGACCTTTCTGCCCCGGGCAGCAGAGGCAGGAGTGCAGGCACAGCAGCACCCTGGAGCAGGCAGGGCTGGGATGGCTCTGAGCACCCCTGCCCATGCCCTGAGGTGTGTCCCAGCCAGGCACACTGGACAGGAGGAGCAGACAGTGGGCATGCAGCAGACATGGCCTGGCAGGCAGGACCACAGAGCACACTGTGCTCCTGGAAGCTCAGCAGACACCTCTGGTCATGGACCAATGGCCCACGGGAACAAACATCTGCCAGGCTGAAGCCACTGAGGAAAGCAAGGCAGGATCTGCGTGTGCCCGAGAGCTGCTGGGGCTCTCTGTTGCACACTGGGCTCTGTGACTGCAGCACCAGCAGTGCCTGTTTGGAACAGCCTCAGGGAACCCCGCTCTGAGAAACTGCTCAGCTGCCTCCCGGGTCTGAAAAAAGAAATACTTCAAACCATTACACTGCTATCAAGATGCTGCTGATTAAAGGATGACTCCAAACTCAGGGGACTGCCCCAGCAGCTGTGCACCCCTCTGGATCCCAGCCACAGCCCAGCTCCTGCACACGGGCAGAAAAGCAGCAGCAGGCTCCTGTGCTGCTCCCCAGCCAGCCCACGATCACCTGTCTGTGTCCAGGTGGAACCATGGCCATGTGAGGGAGGAGATGCCCATGATCACCATGTCCAGGTGGAGCATGGCTGTGTGAGGGAGGAGATGCCCAGATCCCTGTGCCCATTTCCAGCCAGGGCATGGCCATGTGAGGGAGGAGATGCCCAGATCCCTGTGCCCATTTCCAGCCAGGGCTATGGCCATGTGAGGGAGGAGATGCCCAGATCCCCTGGCTATCAGCAATCCAGAGTGATTAAACACACACCTCTGGCAGCTCGTGGGCTCTCCTATCCCATCCTGGCTCTCAGCAATCCACACTGATTAAACACACACCTCTGGCAGCCCACAGGCTCTCCTATCCCATCCTGGCTCTCAGCAATCCACAGTGGTTAAACACACACCTCTGGCAGCCCACAGGCTCTCTTACTGCCCATCAGTCTCTCCAGCCTGGCCTGGAAGCAGGAGCCCCATCTGCCTGCCAGGAGAGAGCACAGTGAAGCCACACCATGACTCACCTCCAAACAGGAAAAACTTCAAACCCAGCATCCAACTGATGCCAAAAGCACCCAAGCAAATAGACAAGGGAATGAACTCCTGTGAAATGCCATAAATATAACTGTGGAGTACCTCACAGAAGCCAATGAAGCCCTGTCTTTGCTCAAACTAGTGCAATTATGCCCAAAGAAAAAAGAGGGGAGAAGACATTCTCAAGGAGCAGCTGGGGACGGCACTGGGGGCCATCCCATGCTCTCACCTGCCTGTGACACTGCCCAGATCCCTCCCCCATCTCCTCACACCCCTGCTGCTTTCCCTACAGTTGGGTCACATCTTTTGTCATGCATCTCACTGCGAACAGCAGGGAGAAATACCAAATTCAACAAATTCCTGATAAACTGTAGAATCAATTGAATGAAATCAAAACCTTTCCCTTCTCTCAGCCTCTGTTTTCACATTTGACATCTCAAGCATTTTCCAGTTAGATTTAATGAACAGAAAGTGTTCTCTTTTTTATTCCCTGAAGGCAAATACTATTTTCTACCTCCTGGGGAAAAAATTGTTCAAAATCTACTTCCTTTTGTTCAAGAAACAGAGAGAAAAAGACTAAATGTTTCTTAAATTAGCCTACTAGTATCCAGAAATACCAAAAAGCCATTATAATGGATACATATATATCTTCACACAGTGGAGAATATGTACATTAGCTGCCAGAGGAGGGGCCAAGTGCTGTGCTCATGGCAAGGATGGAGCTCCAGTGCCTGACAGGCACAGGGATACACCCTTCCTGGGAAAGCTGGGAGAGCACAACCTGCTTGTCCCTTCCAGCTGGAAACCAGCGTCCTACCACAGCCTCACCCCAGCACAAACGATACTCGTTGGGCCATAGGGGAAAAAACATGGGGGAAAAAGTTCTGCATTTCCAAAACTTCCTCTTTTCCTTGCCGTTTCCTCCCCTTTGCGGGGCAATTTTCCAGGAGGTGTTTAAACTGCCAGTCCTTGAGCTGTGCTTGCCCAGCGCAGAATGAACCTGTCAGTGCCTGGCGCTGGGGAGCACAACCAGGCTCTGAGTGCTGGGAGAATCCTGCTCCCCTCCTACTCCCTGGGCTGAGCCATTCCCCAGCCAGCTGCACCTCAGGGACAGAGCTCCAACAGGGACAGAACAGCCTGTGCAACCAGAGCTCGGCCACAGCACTGAGCAGAGGAGAACATCCCTGCCCTGAGCTCCCCACCCTGCTGTGCCACGGCCCAGAGCTGCCCAGCAGAGCCTGCTCATCCCCAGCACAGAGCCCAGATCCCCATCCCTCTGTGCCATGGCCCAGCAGAGCCTGCTCATCCCCAGCACAGAGCCCAGATCCCCATCCCTGTGTGCCATGGCCCAGCAGAGCCTGCTCATCCCCAGCACAGAGCCCAGATCCCCATCCCTCTGTGCCATGGCCCAGCAGAGCCTGCTCATCCCCAGCACTGAGCCCAGATCCCCATCCCTCTGTGCCATGGCCCAGAGCTGCCCAGCAGAGCCTGCTCATCCCCAGCACAGAGCCCAGATCCCCATCCCTCTGTGCCATGGCCCAGGGCTGCCCAGCAGAGCCTGCTCATCCCCAGCACAGAGCCCAGATCCCCATCCCTCTGTGCCATGGCCCAGCAGAGCCTGCTCATCCCCAGCACAGAGCCCAGATCCCACCCAGAGCAACACTGCAGCCTTGCCTGTAAACAACAGCAGCGTCTCTGCTACCTGTTTGCAATTCCTACAAAGCATCTCCAAGGGAAACAGAACCGAGTGCTGACACTGAATCATCCCCAGACAGGAACCTCTCCACAGAAGGCCCTTCCCAGCTGCTTCAGGCAAACCAAGGTTGACTTTGCATATACGTAGGCATTTGTTTTTCCTTTAAAAACTGCCGTGTTAACTGCTGGCTGACTCCACTGGCTCTGGCAGGAGCTGGGGAGTCCAGAGGCAGCTGCTGCTGCATCCCCAGTGCAGGAGGAGACACCGGTCCAGCTGATGCCTGTTATTTTTTTTAAATAAATATGTAATTTACAATATTGAACAAAATATGGAATAAATACCACTTGTCACTATCCAATGCTACAACTTCCCTTAAGCCTGTAATTACTTACAAAAGCCTTTCACTACTGTACAGATCTCCCACTGATTTTGCCTCAGTAAGTTCGGGCTGAAGCTGATGACTGTCAGCTGAAAGACAGGAGTTGATTTCAGCCTATTTATCCTCCAGATTGATCTATCCCACAGACGAGGAGAAGAAACAAATTGGATGTTATTCATGTTTACTGAGAGCCCTCCAACAGCTCCAGCCTAGGCTGGCATGGCCGTGGAGGTGACACTGCCCAGGTACCCCTGGTGATGGCTCTCACAGGGATGCCAGGTGCCAACAGGGAGAGGGAATGGAATGGACACAGCCCAACTCCCAGGGGAGAGCTGGGGAATGGAGATACAGCCCAACTCCCAGGGGAGAGGGAATGGAAAGGACACAGCCCAACTCCCAGGGGAAAGGGAATGGAAAGGACACAGCCCAACTCCCAGGGGAGAGGGAATGGAATGGACACAGCCCAACTCCCAGGGGAGAGCTGGGGAATGGACACAGCCCATCTCCCAGGGGAAAGGGAATGGAAAGGACACAGCCCATATCCCAGGAGAAAGGGAATGGAAAGGATACAGTCCATATCCCAGGGGAGAGGGAATGGAAAGGATACAGCCCATATCCCGAGGCAAAGGGAATGGAAAGGACACAGCCCAACTCCCAGGGCAGAGCTGGGGAATGGACGAAGCCCATCTCCCAGGGGAAAGGGAATGGAGATACAGCCCATATCCCAGGGAAAGGGAATGGAAAGGACACAGCCCAGCTCCCAGGGCAGAGGGAATGGAAAGGACACAGCCCAACTCCCAGGGCAGAGGGAATGGAAAGGACACAGCCCAACTCCCAGGGCAGAGGGAATGGAAAGGACACAGCCCAACTCCCAGGGCAGAGGGAATGGAAAGGACACAGCCCAACTCCCAGGACAGAGCTGGGGAATGGTCCCTGAGCCAGGAGCCTGCTGAGCCCCATCCCGCCCAGCCCTGGGGTCGCTGTGTGTCCCCACGTGTCCCCAGGTGTCCCCAGCCAGACACACCTCGCTCCCCTCCGCTGGCCCGGCCACTGCACACGAGGCATCTCCGAGCTGGCTGCCCGAGGTGACAAAGCCCAGGTGACAGAGCCCAGGTGACACGAGGGAGGCTCCTGGGGCACAGCCACACCCGAGTGCCACCAGCTGCAGAGCCACGGAACAGGCGCCGGTTTGCATCTTTAAACATAAGGTGTTTTTCCATGTCTTTTGGGCAAGAAGTACTCAAAATGCATTAATGTCTTGCTCTGTTAACAAAGAAACTATGGCAACACACACAGAGCTGCCAAGAGAATTACTGAAACAAGGTTTAATAGTTAATAAGCAGCCAGATGATGTCAGATTCATCTATTAAGACCAGTTTATATCTGCCTATTAGAACTTAATGTCCCAGAAAGTTGGGTTGGCCAGGATTAAATAGTCTTCCTTTTAGCCCAATTATCAGCAATAAAACCAATTTTCTAAAGAATAGGGTAGAGTTATCCAAAGTGTGGCCAGACCAAGCCTGTATTTTGTAGCATGCCTATAATGTTCCTTTTGTTAAGGAGCAATTTTCTAGATGTCAGAGATGTGAATCAAAATTTAATGTGTGTGCGTGTGTGTGTGTTATGGAAATGGCAATTGCAGCAGTTGCTTGCAGCACACCCCGACTGCCAGGCAGCACAGGAAACCAAAAGCTTTTATTCCCATTTATGCCAGTGCATTTCTGAGTGTGCTGGAATTGTTCTTCTTTCTAATTGAGGCGATCAAGAATTCTTAAGAAATAATTTTCAGCAAAAATTAGTTTCTAAAATGGAATAATGAATATTTTATGGAAAAGCATTAAGTTGCAGATACACCTGCAGAGGGTTTTGTTTACCCAGCTGGCCATATCCACCATGAGGAGACCCTGAGGTCCCCACAGCTCCTCATGTGCTGCTGGCCCTGGGAGGCTGCCCCATGGAGCTGGCTCTCCATGCCACCAGGAAACCTTCCACAGCCTCCAACCACTGCTTCCTTCCTGTTTATTAAACCAGCTGGTGCCTGTTTTGCTGCTGATGGAGATGCAGCAAAAGGTGCCTCCCTCCCTCCGGCACTGTCACCTGGTCCCAAAGGCCAGAGTCCCCCTCCAGAGGCTGCTGCCACATCAAGGCTTTACTATGGATCCCACACCCCAGTTCCAGGCACAACCTCTGTTCTTGCAGAGCTGCTCTCTAACCAGTTTCCTGCAAATCCTCATCCCTGCAGCTGCTGCCATGGCCAGAGCTGCTGATCTGCAGGAGCATCCATCCCCTCAGCCTGCCTGACACTGCTCTGTCTCTGCCACGCTCTATTCTTAGCAGCTCTCACATCACCAATCCTTGAAACCATCTCATCTCTGACCCACCACATCTTCTGCAACTTTCCTTCGTTCCAGTCTGCAGTGCTGCTGAAAGCAATCAGAAACTCTCAGAGCTTTCAGAGGCAAAGACAGGAGATTATTTCTGGGCAGTTCCCCGCTCTCCTGACTGTGTCTGACTCCTTCCGCTCCCTTACGCTCAATGCAAAATTAAAATCTCTGGCAAAAAACTCCTCCTGCACTTCCTAAAGCTTTCTGTACATCCACGTCTAACCGTGGCATCCAGCACTAGAGCTTCAGCTGACCCAGAGGAGCTGCCAGGCACTGGAGCCAGCCCAGGAGACACTGGGGAACGAGGAGGTTCCCCAGCACCCCTTGGGATGAGCCCTCAGCTCCCCAGCAGCAGCACCCAGCTCCCCCAGCTGCTGCCCTGAGCCCCGTGCACTCACAGCACCATGGCTCTGCCTGGCTCTGCCCAGCTGAGCACGCCTGGCACCCTCACACCACAGCCCAGGGGCTGCAAAAGAGGCGCTGGACCCAGCAGAGCTGGGCACGGGGGACAGGGAGGCCACCTGAGGCACCTGGGGGAGCCTGGGCTGCACACCTGGGCTGCCCCGCTCTCTCGGGAACACGAGGTGCAAGATTTAGGGGAATTTCTCACGTGTACGCAACCCTTCGGCAAAGAAAAACATTGAACAGCTTTAAAAGGCTCAGCTCCTCGTGTGAACATCATGGCAGAGACACGGAAACGTTCTCTTCTTGTGAAGTGAACAGCTGAGGAACTTGCACCAGATGGACCATATTTGGAACTCTCTCTCATAAATACAAGATTCACCATTTGGAATTCAGCGAGAGGAGCAGCTGTCCATTGTCCCACTTGGAGGGGTTTTGTTCACCAAATAAGCAGAAGCCAGGTGTCTGTGGAAGGAAAACCACAGAATCCCAGATTCTGGAAAAGCCCTCCCAGTCCCCAGCCCAGAGCCCTGAGTGCCACCCCCAGGTGCCACCTGCAGGGATGGGCACTGCAACCCTCCCTGGGCACTTCCTGAGCCCCCTTTCCATGGGGAAATTCCTGCTGTGCCCACCCTGAGCTGCCCTGGCCCAGCCTGAGGCCGTTCCCTCTGCTCCGGTCACAGCCTGCAGTCAATGCAAGCACAGAGAATGTGTCAGTGACCCCCTGATCCTCTATTAACAAGGAATCAGAATAATGATTATTGGAGTTTCAAAGCCAGACAAAACCTGCTCAGCCAGAGTCCTGTCATTTCATCCCAAGAGCAGTGCCATGGCAAGGGGTACAGCTATTCCCCTAATCCTGCACAAAGGAAGGGCTGGAATTTAGGGAAGGTGGCTTTTCCTGTCTGTATTTTGTTACACAAACCCCACAACAGCTACAAAAATAAGCAATAATTAAACTGCAACCTAATCTAATATCTTTATTCAAGATAAATTATGAATTACCGTATTATGGACACTCATGAAATCCAGAGGGCTGCTAAATCAAATGTACCACCACTCAGAACTGCCTGACCTAGTGCCCACAGGATTTAATGCCAGACTCCCCTGCCTCCAGCGAGGCCAGCAGCAGGCTGTGCCAGCAGGATCTGGGTCCTGCTGGAGTGGGTGGAGAGGGAGCATAAATCTAAACTAGGGATGAGATGACTCAGTTGAGACCGTTCGAATGAGGCAGACGATAAAAATACCCCAAAGACGTAAGGCAAATCTCAAAAACACTGCCTTGCTTCTAAACCAGCACGGCTGGGCCATGCTGTCCTACTCACTGCCAAAGCCAGCTCTGCAGGGACACAGGGACAGGGCTGGGTCACTGTGGGGTGCCCAGCAGGGCTCGGATGGGGACCCCCAAAGCACTGATGGGCACCCCAAAGCATTGATGGGCACCCAACAGCACTGATGGGCACCCCAAAAGCACTGATGGGCACCCCAAAGCACTGATGGGCACCCCAAAGCACTGATGGGACACCCAACAGCACTGATGGGCCCCCAACAGCACTGATGGGGACCCCAAAGCACTGATGGGCCCCCAACAGCACTGATGGGCACCCCAAAAGCACTGATGGGCCCCCAAAGGCACTGATGGGCACCCAACAGCACTGATGGGCACCCCAAAAGCACTGATGGGCTCCCAACAGCACTGATGGGCCCCCAAAGGCATTGATGGGCACCCAACAGCACTGATGGGGACCCCAAAGCACTGATGGGCACCCCAAAGCACTGATGGGCACCCCAAAGCACTGATGGGCACCCAACAGCACTGATGGGGACCCCAACAGCACTGATGGGCACCCCAAAAGCACTGATGGGCTCCCAACAGCACTGATGGGCACCCCAAAGCACTGATGGGCACCCAACAGCACTGATGGACACCCCAAAGCACTGATGGGCACTCCAAAAGCACTGATAGGCCCCCAAAGGCATTGATGGGCACCCCAAAGGCACTGATGGACACCCAACAGCACTGATGGGCACCTAACAGCACTGATGGGCACCCCAAAGCACTGATGGGCCCCCAAAGGCATTGATGGGCACCCCAAAGGCACTGATGGGCACCCCAAAAGCACTGATGGGCCCCAACAGCACTGATGGACACCCCAAAAGCACTGATGGGCACCCCAAAGCACTGATGTACACCCCAAAGCACTGATGGACACCCCAAAGCACTGACGGACACCCCAAAGCACTGATGGGCCCCAACAGCACTGATGACTCCCCAGAGCACTGATGGGCCCCCAAAAGCACTGATGGACACCCCAAGGCACT
Source organism: Molothrus ater (assembly GCF_012460135.2). Classification (NCBI taxonomy): domain Eukaryota; kingdom Metazoa; phylum Chordata; class Aves; order Passeriformes; family Icteridae; genus Molothrus; species Molothrus ater. The sequence continues at coordinate 35,518,294 of NC_050485.2, forward strand.
GATGGGCACCCCAAAGCACTGATGGACACCCCAAAAGCACTGATGGGCACCCCAAGGCACTGATGGGCACCCCAAAGCACTGATGGACACCCCAAAGCACTGATGGGCCCCAACAGCACTGATGGACACCCCAAAAGCACTGATGGACACCCCAAAGCACTGACGGACACCCCAAAGCACTGATGGGCACCCCAAAGCACTGATGGACACCCCAAAGCACTGATGGGCCCCAACAGCACTGATGGACACCCCAAAAGCACTGATGGGCACTCCAAAAGCACTGATGGACACCCCAAAGCACTGATGGACACCCCAAAGCACTGACGGACACCCCAAAGCACTGATGGGCCCCAACAGCACTGATGGACACCCCAAAAGCACTGATGGGCACCCCAAGGCACTGATGGACACCCCAAAAGCACTGATGGGTACCCCAAAGCACTGATGGGCACCCCAAGGCACTGATGGGCCCCCAAAAGCACTGATGGATACCCCAAAGCACTGATGGACACCCCAAAGCACTGATGGACACCCCAAGGCACTGATGGGCACCCCAAAGCACTGATGGGCACCCCAAGGCACTGATGGGCCCCCAGCTCTGTGCCAGGGCAGGGAGGAGCTGTGAGGGCCATCCTGCAGTGCAGCTGCTCCCACAGCACACACAGACACTGCCAGGGCTCTTCCCTTTCCACAGCAAACCTCCCCAAGGATGCACATTCATTTCTGTCAGGCTTCAGTTCTGGAGCAGAATAATCCATCTTTATCTTATTATTTTAAAAAGTAAATTTTCCACAGGAAAGTGGAGCTTTGCCTCTTTCAGAAATAAGGATTTTCTCTCCATAATTGCCATTAAGTAATGGGCACTCATTTAATTAACGGCTCTCTGTAATTTGACAAGAATCTCTAGAAATAATTTCTCCCTTGGATTACCTCTCAGAGAGGTTTTCTGACAAGTTGTAATTGAGAGACTGACCTTCCCTGGGAGTGGGGGAGCTCACAGGGCCCTGTTCAGGAGCTTCAGGACGAGGGCTGGGGGGTCTGAAACACAGTCAGGCATCTCTTACACCTCCTGCACAACCCTGGAGTCCCAAAGTATTTTTTTCAGAAAGAATTTCAAACCCTTGCCTTGACCTGGCCTCGCCCCTGTCAGCGGCCCCATGGAGTGAGGGGAAATAGGAGCTGTTGCCAGAGAGCGTTTGAAGTTCCTGTTTTTGATTAATAATGTCAAACGTGTGCTGCACATTTCAATGGGGTTTGAGAGACGTGTTCATTGTAAATGATTCCTTGTTAACTAATTATGAAATGCAAAGTCATTGCCAATTTACCATTGCCAGACAATGCTACAGCTGCTTTCACATGACACAATAGGCTCAGGCTTTAAGACAGATTCCTCAAAGGCAGCAAGTGATGAGCAGGAAAATGGGGCCCTTTCATGATGGCATTGAGGATCCCCACTGTTCTGAGCAGAGAACTTACTCAGAGACTGAAATATTGCATTCCTGCTATGATACCTGAAGCTGCTGCCTCAAAATCACTGAAGACACAGACGTGGCTTTCTCTCTTTTCCTATATTTCTGTTTGCTATGTCCCTCAGCCACCGTGGGTGCCATCTCTGCTCAGCACCTGCCTGTTCCTCGCGCACAGCACACGGGCCCCAGGGTTGGGCAGATGCTGGGAGCTGCTCCAGCTGACACCAGCTCAGAGCCGAGGCTGCTGCAGGCTCACCCTGTGTCTTTAATAACCATATCTCACGGCAGCAGAACATCTTTGTTTACGCCTAACACACCACATGACATTCAGCAGTGTACGAGGAAGGAGTGTAATTAAACCTCTACTGTCATTGTCAAAACAAACAAGCAGCGTCTATTTTGCTCATTTGCCGATATAGATTGGCAGTGGAAATGGAAGAATGCAGGTGTTGGGGTGGACGTGGCTGACAGGAGGAGGCAGGGGTGGTGGGGATGGGTGACCAGGGGTGATGGGCACTGGGAGCAGCTCCAGTGCCTCTGGCACACCCCGAGCTCCATGGGGCAGGAAGGGCCCTGGGGCAGAGCCAGTGGTGCCACACAGGCAGGGTAAGGAGATCAGAGTGGTGCCACACAGGCAGGGTAAGGAGATCAGAGTGGTGCCACCCAGGCAGGGTAAGGAGATCAGACTGGTGCCACCCAGGCAGGGTAAGGAGATCAGACTGGTGCCACCCAGGCAGGGTAAGGAGATCAGACTGGTGCCACACAGGATGGCAACGAGATCAGCCCAACGAGCACCCTGTGCCCCCAGTACTGTGAGCTCTCCTCTCAACTGCTTCTTAATTAACTGCCAGTAATTAGTGTCACCCAGCAGCCTCAGCAGAGTGCCTCTCAAAGGCATCTCGCTGCCCTCCAAGCACAGTGTGCTTTAATTAGGAGTGATCTCAGCCAGGCTGTTGGGTCTGTGTGGCACCATCCCACCTCCCTGGTGCTGGCCACACTGTGCCAGGGCAGCACTGGGCTCCAGAGGGGGAACCAGAGGAGGATTTGTGTGTGTCTCCCTCCTTTGTGTGTCTCCCTCCTGGGGCACACTGATCCCCTAACACCACCCAAGGCAACTCCTTCCACCCGGGCTGGACACACACAGAGCTTTGAGGTGCAAGGGCAGCCACAGCCCTGCACTGGGTGTCAGAGGGACCAACAGAGGGGATGAGCCTCAAACCACGTGAAGTGATCAGGCTAAAAGCAGCAGAAGCTCCAACAGCAGAACCAGGGACCATTTTCCCGCTCCCTCTGCCTCTTCCCCAGCTCATGCCCCAGCACACCAGCTGCAGGGTGCCTGCCAGGACACCCACGCGCTCCTGGGGCCAGATGTGGGCAGCAGGAGCCCAGTGTGGGGGCACAGCACAGCCTGGGGCTCCCAGCCCAGAGCTGCAGATGCTCCCTGCGCAGGAATGGGCCCTTCCACTCAGCAGTCAGACTGGCATCTGTAACAGCTGCACACCCACGTGCCTGAGAGAGGACTCTGTGAGCCACAGGGACACTTGGCACCAAGGACACACCAGCAAGGGCGTCACTGCTGGCCTGGGCTGGGACCACCTGGGCAAACACCTCTGTGCTCAGAGCCAATGAACAAGCAAGAGTTCACCTGCAGGCAGAGTGGTACCACACCCTGATGGACCCAACACACCCCTGGAAGCACCTGCAGGAAGGGATTGAGGTATGTAGGGCACACATCTGACAACACTGCACAGCTCCACTCGAGCCCAAAGCAACAAACACTGACAGCACAGACCTACTTTGCAGCCAACCTTGTGCTGCATTTGCATCGTGCTGAGACACAAAGGAACTGCAAGTGGGGCTTCACTGAAAGTTTAAAAACACTCCTGGGGAATGGAGCTCCCACTTGGGTCACGCATGGGAAACCTGATTTTGGGTCTGTCAGAACAGCCCCAGTCACACTCCTCACAGCAGATCCTGTGAGAGCACCAGCGTGGGACACACTGGGGCACCTGAGGGCCAGAAAGGGAACCTGTCTGGACAGGTACATCCGTGGTACATCCCCATCCTAAAGACAAGAATCACTTCTTCTGCAAATGTGTCTGTAACTGTGGCACCACAGCAATGCCCTGTGTTTGGTGCTCACTCCTGGCTCAGTTACAGATGTGAGCTTTCCCCAGCAGTGAGAAGGCTGTGGCTGGTGGCAGAGAGGAGGCTCTCTGCTCAGACACAGCCCCAGCTCCAGGCAGAACGATGCCTCTATCCAGCTTTGGCCAAGGAGATTGGCACCATCTGTGTGCCAATGACACCTGAGGGTGGCTTCCCCAGCCCTGGCTGGGGCTGGCAGCTCCCCCTGGCACACAGCCCTGCTGCTGCCCGCCCGCCTGTGGCAGGGCCACATCCCCACCCCACTGCAATGCCAGCAGAGCCTTGCTCACCTCCTTGCTCCTTTACAAACCCTGGCAGTGCTGTGCTCTGCTCCCAGCCCGGGCCAGGCACCAGGGCAGGGTGCAGGCAGGCACACAGGGG
>NC_050485.2:35522388-35544888 GCF_012460135.2 Molothrus ater
CACCCAGAGGGACTGTGGCACCAAGTCCTGGCCGGGGCTGCAGCTGCAACACAACCTGCCCGTGACAGGACGCTCGCCCCACGCTCGGCGGGGACACGGACCACAGGAAACTGTCTGACCCTGGATAAAAGCTTACTCTGAATCAACCCAAACCCTTCACTGCCTGGCTGCAAAGCTTATTGAAGCAGCACTCTGTCCTGGAGCAGCTCTGACAGCAGTGTCTCTGGCAGGGTGCTCTCAGCCATTGTCTCCCACACACACAAAGACCCGTTTGCAGGAGCAGGACATCCCCTGCCATTCCCACTCCCCATGTGCCAGTGACCCAGCCCAGGGACACCAACATGAGAGGGCTGCTGGCTGTGACAACAGCCCCCCTCAGTCCTTCCATCCAGCTCACAGAAGCACAGAGTCACAGAATGGTTTGGGAGGGAAGGGACCCAAATCCCACCCAGTGCCCCCCCTGCCATGGCAGGGACACCTCCCACTGTCCCAGGGGCTCCCAGCCCCAGTGTCCAGCCTGGCCTTGGGCACTGCCAGGGATCCAGGGGCACCCCAGCTGCTCTGGGCACCTGTGCCAGGGCTGCCCACCCTGCCAGGGAACAATTCCTAATTCCCAATATCCCATCTGTACCTCTAAAGTTGCAGTGGTAACCAAACAAGTGGGACCCATGCTCTAAGTACAAGGTTATCAGCTCGACAAATCTGCCCTCATATCTTTAAGTGCTGATTTTGTTTCCATTTCCAGACACCTTGCCACGTTTCACTCCTTAAGATATTTCTCATGGAGCCTTACAACTTTAGTTTTTCCCTGCTGAAAAGCTGTGCTTTTCCACAAGATTGATGGACTCGTTTGTCAGAACACCATAAATCATTAAAATCTCTTTTATGCAGCACTGCTGTTTGCTGCAGCCAAGTTGTAACAGCAGCTGATGAAACTTTTATTCACAGCAAGCCTGTTGGTGTTTCCAGGTCGTGTCAACACTTCCATAAAAAATCTCTTTCTCAGTTGCTTATGCTAGAGCCAAAAAAGTCTTCTGACCCAAAATAACACCTGCTGTTCCCAGCAGCACTTCAGTGTGCTGTGTATCAGAGGATCACAGAATCCCAGGCTGGTCTGGGTTGGAAGGGACTTTAAAGATCATCCAGTCCCAGCCCCCAGCCATGGCAGGGACACCTCCCACTGTCCCAGCTGCTCCCAGCCCCAGTGTCCAGCCTGGCCTTGGGCACTGCCAGGGATCCAGGGCAGCCCCAGCTGCTCTGGGCAATCTCAGTGGCTTCAATCTGGAGTCCTAAGGATGTGTTCCTGTGCTTCTGTGCAGGTCCACAGCCCTCCCTGGGGCTCAGCAGGCCCCTGTGGATCTGAATCCCCTCCGGGTGTGCCCACACTCTGTGTGCAGGCAAAGGAAACCACATGTGCAGGTGCAGCTGGAGCGGCTCAAAACACATTGCAAAGCTAAGCTTGCCCATGGTTTTTGATTTATTTTTTTTCCAGAATGAGCCTTATTCTGTCTCACACAAATGGGACAGCCAGCACACTGAAACTATGTCAGGGAAAGCTCTCCTCATTGGCACCCTGCACATGGGGCTGAGGCATCTATCAGGGAACATTTCCTCATTTCCTGCAAGAAATCATGGAAGGGGACTGCAGAGTGATATCTACAGGGTCTGAGTCCTGACTTAATGCAATTTAAGGTGGCTCAGAGTAAGCATTTCCCCTTAATGTCACGCTGAGAAAATAAGGTCCCATCAGACATTAAGCAGATGTTTCTGTAATTGAGTTTGGATATGGGGGATTATTTGACTTGAAGCTCCAAAACACGTGTAGATTTCTTTTCCTCAGGAGAGACACTAATCCAAATAAACAAGGAGAAACTGAAGAAGTGACAGCAGAGAGCCCTAAAGAACAAAAAGGAAAGAGAAGTGCTTTTCCTTGCTTTTACTTGTCCTGGTTCTCCACCTCTCCCTGCACACCAGCTGAGCCCCATCACCAGCCAGACACCCCAAAGCTGGTGTTTTCACTCAGGTTCAAACACAAATGTAGACATTTGGGATCCCCCTCTGGCCACAGCCCTGAGCACATCTCTGGTGGGGCTCGGTGTGATTTGCTGACCCCAGGCCATGGGGCAGCCCCGGGGAGGCCCTGAAGGGCACAGGGGCTGTGCTGGCTCCATGAGGAGAGCAGGAGGAGCACAGCCCAGAGATGTGTTCTGGAGCTGTCACACTGCCTACAGAAAGGCTGTCAGGCATCTACATTTCTGTCTGGCTTTAATCACATGCTCAGAGATCTCTGCTGGGCTTTTCTTTTCCAATAATTAAAGTAGAATGATGAAAACTCAGACCAACTTGCAGAGATCCCTGAAGACACTGTGACCCATCTTTCTGCCTTTTGGGTGGATCCAAACCTGGATCCAGCATTTCCTCCAGCTCAGCAGCACTCCATAGATTTACATGAGCACCTGGACCCCTGTGCACAGCCACAGCTAACGAGCATTGTCTGAATAAATCGTGCAATGTTTTCCTGTGGGCGACATGCATTTTGAGTTATGTCTGGTATTTGGAGCCATCTCGCCTTATGGCCATGACCACATTCTGTGATACGCTGGTTAAAGAGGCAAAATGATTGTTTTTAGCTACATATTTGACAGATACTGGGAACAGAAAGAAATCTAATTACTTCCAACGAAGATTGGAGGGCCTTATTTAATCTGTGAACGTAAATTGATGTTGAAGCTCCCTGACCCCAAGGCAAGAACACTCGCTGTGCTATTTTGAAAAAAGCCGCATCACTCATCCTGACCCGGCCCTGATGGGCACTGGCACTGAGACCCAAGTGGCCCAAACGTCCTCGTTTGTTTGTGCTGCTGCCACAACACGCCCCCAGGCACCAAACTTCCCTTCTGTGCTGAAGGAAATAAACACAGGTCTCTCTTTTCAGCCAAGAAAGGAGGGATACTCGTGTTTCACAGCACAAAACCCTAAAGAGGAATCAGTGCCACTTGCAGCCAAATGCTTGATTTTCCCTTGGCAGAAGCTTGCTCCATTGAGCTGGTGTTTAGCAGCAGGCTGCACAAAGGGATCAGCCTGGAAGGGCAGCTGTGGAGGCTGGGCAGGGTCTGGAGATCCCTGCCAGAGCGGGGGCACAGGGCTGCGGTGGGCCTGGCCACAAACCCCCTGCCCCTCCTGGCTGCTCTCCTTCTCCTGCACTGCAGCCACCCAGCACCAAGGCCCAGCAGGCACTGCCTGGCCCCAAGGAGCCTGCACAAGCCTCACCAGCCTTTCTATCAAACCCACCAAACAGCACTCCAGTACCTCAAGCTGCCAAGACAAAGAAATGCACTTTAGATTCCTCCATGTTTCCAAGGATAGGACTCCTCTGCCCAGGAACACCCTGCAAATCTCAGAATCACAGGATCATAGGATGCCTTGGGTTGGCAGGGACCCCAAATCCCCCCCAGTGCCACCCTGCCATGGCAGGGACACCTCCCACTGTCCCAGGTGCTCCCAGCCCCAGTGTCCAGCCTGGCCTTGGGCACTGCCAGGGATGCAGGGGCAGCCCCAGCTGCTCTGGGCAGCAATCTTCCCCTGACAAGCCCAGAGACAGCAGCAGGGGCTAAAATCGAGTTCCAGAGCAGAGCAGAGCTGGTCTGAGAGCCTGAGCATGCAGCAGCCCCCCAGAGCCGTGCATGGGCACACAGGGGGCACAGTCCCACCATGGAGCGAGGGCTGCCTGCAGCCCCTGCCTCCTGGCAAACAGCACTGCTCCAGCTGGGCTGGTGCTGGGCAACCTTCACTGGGGCTTGGTTTCACTGCACCACTTGCTGTACATGAACAGATAAGTATTGCATACTGCACTGCCCTTTGTTGAGAGGAATTTTTAGCATTTACTTTTAAAGACAATTTTTAGATCAAAAGTAATAATGTGGCACAACAATCTTACTGCAACTCCTTGAGAAAACGACAGGAACAGAAGGAATCTCAATGAATTTTGGACATAAATAGTAAGTAAACGGGAGGTGAGGGTGGAAAGCAGAGACACAAAAGGCTTCTGTTCAATAAATATGGTTTCCTTCCATGCTCTTCTTTCTTTACAAATTCTCATGGACTTATACTCCAGAGTGCTTTCCAAAGGGAGGTAGAATCCCTGATCATACATATAAAATATAGTCTATCCCAAATGTGACATGTCAGCAAGAAGAAAAAAGTATTAAGAAAAAATAAGAAAAGCCAATTTGCAATTGTCAGAGTGATCCTGTACTTACAGTTTCATTTCAGAGAACAAAATGGCCAGTTGGTACAAAAATGGAAAGCACTAAATTTAGAATTTGTCAGGATTTTCACTCCTGATATTTTAATTTTATGGAACTATTGAAACAGACATGATTTTGCTGTGCACATTACATAAATAACAATGTCCAGGCTTTTCAGCAGGTGACCCTCGCTGGGCTGCACCTGAGGGCCCCTCACCCCGGGCTTGGCAACAGCAGCACGGATGGAAAGAGCAGGGGGAAGGAACCCAAACCCACCAAAAACCACAGCCCAGTACCCATGCTGCTCCCAAAGCTGTCTGTGTTTCCTGGCTGTGTTCTCAGGAGCCCTTTGCAGTGACGGCCTGAGCAGGCTGTCATGGCCCATGCTGCAGTGCCCCTTCCCCTGCTGACAGCGGCGTTGGGCACACAGACCCCTCACACAGACAGAAAGAGCAGGTGCCACGGGGGTCCTGTCCCTGTCCCTCCCTCAGCGTGGGCAGGGAAGGCAGTGTGGAGCAGCCCCAGGGCACAAGGAGGGCTCTGGTTTTGCAGAGCAGGGCTCTTCAGGCCATGGGCAGAGCCTGCTCTGCTCCCAGCCACGGCCCCACAACCCCTGAGCCCACACCTGGGCCCTGGGGGCTCTGTGCAAGGGACCCCTCAGCTGAGGGGACACCCAGCCCTCCACACCACCTTCCTGATCCCCCTCCACAGGTCCATCCCACAACAGCTCTTCCCACATCCCCTTCTCAGCCCTCTCCACAGTCCACCAGCAGCGTCCATCTGGGAAACAAGGCAAATGGCCACCTCAGAAGACAGGAGCAGAGGGGATTCCAAAGGGAAGGGCTGCCAGGAAAACTGGGAGGGGTAAGAGCACCTGGTGTGCTCATCCCTGGAAGGACCCTGCCTAGCAAGCCTGGCCCACACCAAGGCCCTGTCCCCTGGCACTGCCACTGGCTCCGGGTGCCCAGCTCAGGCCGCGGTCCCTCAACCTCAGCGAAATCATGTCAAATCCCTCGTCACAACACTGTTCCTTTTGTGACTTGTGCACTAGTTGCATCAGTTTCTGCTTCTATTTTTCATGCTCCATCTTTAATTCATTGCTGAGACACAGGAAATCCCAACGGCCTTGTAGTGGCTTGTGGGCAGCTCTGCCTTCACCACAGAGAAACCAGAGCAGAACTGTATCCAGCCTTTTGGAGCTGTGTCCAAAAGACTCCCACGAGATTCAGACCAGTTTCTGAGCAGTGCACGGACACTTCAATAAGAACTCATGAACTTTAGACCCACAAGAAGAAATAGATCCTGTGAAGAAGAGGACAAAGGTTCCTTCCACAGACACCACTGCCCAGAGTAACAACAGGGTACACCCATAATCCTCTCAACAAACCCAGGCAGTATTTTCCTTAATAAACTCTATTTGCTGTATCATGCTGATATACCCATAATTTCATAGGAACCGAGGACACTGCTCCCTATCATTTTTGACATTAAGTGCTTTGTAATTGGATTGTCCAACCATGAGCATTAACACAACATCCCAAGTTCACAAGCTGCAGCTTCCAAGGACCTGTAGATGACCTCGATGTCCAACACAGCTTCAATTTTATTGTTGCCAAAAGCTGCATCTGACGCTGGAACCTTCCATCTCTCAGCTCCATTATGAGCTGGTGGGGGTGTGGGCTATGATGGCTTGTCAGAACAAAAACAAGATCCAAATGCTGGCCACATTTCAGCCTCCTAGAAAATTGTAATTATCAGTAGTGACAAAGGATGGAGTTTTTACTTTAAAGGTAAGAGGTTTTCATGTTGGCCATGTGAGAGCTGCAGTCTGGTGTGGCCGTGGGGGCCCTGCTGAGGGCAGGAGGAGCCTCTGCCAGCAGCACACAGGGGCACAGGAGGTTCTCCTGAGGGCAGCCCTAACAGAACTATCATCACATTTCCAATCATTAATCTGAACAATGACAAAACATTCTGCTCTCTGTCCTTTCAGGTGGGTGAATGTTTACAGAATTCTGTGATGCACTTAGGCTGTAGAAGTCTCATAGAATCACAGAATCCTTTCAGCTGAGTTAAAAAAAGCCCTCGAAGACTGAGATCCAGTATTTGACCAAACACCACCCTGCCAACCAGAGCAGAGCACAGAATGCCACATCCTGTCATTCCTCAAACACCACCAGGCAGGGGTGGGCAATGCACCACCTCCCTGGGCAGCCTATCCTAATGTTTCTCCAAAGCCAGGTCACCCTGACCCAGCTCCATCCTCCCCTGCTTCCTCCGCAGCTGCTCCTCCTCCTCCTGTAACGCTTGCAGCTCTCTGTCCATACCCCTCTGCAAGGCTGGCCCTTCTAACAAGGGGTCAGGGCTGGATTCAGGCACATCTGCCACTCAACAGGCAGCATATGTTGATCCACAAAAAGGTCTCCTTAATCAAAGACCTCACAGTGAGATCTCTTTGGGTTCAGGAGGGGAGGGGGAGCAGGGAGGGTGTGGGTGGATTTTGTTGCAGAACCTAATGCTGAAAAACCTCTCATCTAAGAGGCAGGAAGAGCCTGAGCAGCCAGCTGCTGTCGAGGCTCGGTGCACACACAGGAGCTCACAGAAAGCGCTCGTGCTGGCACAAGGCACAGCGAGTTCTCTCCCTGTGTCCAGCTGAGGGCACGCTCCTGCTCCCAGCCTGAGCAGAGCTGCTGCTGAGGCTGCAGCCCATGCAGCCAGCAGGCATCAACAGGGCATCGACCACCTGTGCCCCAGGCCAGCCCCTTGGGGACATCAGCCGCCTCAGCCCCACCTGCCCTGAGCCGCTCCAGCCCCCACTGCCAGCAGTGCCAGCCCCTGTGGAGACCTGGGGTGGCCCAGGGCCACCAGTGCGAGCTCGGGTGGGGGACAAGGCTTCTGCCCTCTGCTCTCTTACTCCTCTTTCCTGTCCACAGGTCCCTGGCAGCTGGAGTGAGGGTCCATCCCACCTCCCAACCCACCTACCTCCACACCAGCGTGACTCACCCACAGGGAATGATGGGGGCTCCAATAACCCCAGGCAGCTTCTAATGCAAATGTTAATAAGGCACCGGGTGTACAATAATAACAAAAGCGGGCAGCTTGTTTGATAAATCATGGTCTTTTGAAGTCTGATCTTTAAGAAACCCCCCCAAACAGGTCCCCAGTGGGGAAGTGCAGGATACTCCCCAACCCCTTCCATCTGAGCTCACTGCTCACCCAGTCACTGCAGACCCTTCAGTGGCACTTCCCACTCTGTAATTTTCCTGCTGCTGCCCCCACAGCCTGAGATCCAGACAGTGAGGAGGTGCTGGACCCCACCACCACTGCACCTTTCATGCTCTGCCATTCTCTCCCATGGCTTTTACTGATTACACGCTCACAGCTTAGCAACATCCAGGAAAGAAGAAAAAACCCTCGGTACCACTGTGGAGATGGTGTCAGAGGGAGGATCCCCCTGTGGGTGCCCTGTGCTTTCTCACCCCCTGCTCCTGGTCACTGTCCCCAGCCCAGGCAGCTGCTCCAGTGCTGGATGCAATGGTGGAGCACGCTGTGGAATCAGAGAATCCCACAATCATGGAATATCCTGAGCTGGAAAAGACCCACAAGGAGTCCAGCTCGTGTCCCTGCCAGAACCCCAACAATCCCACCCTGGGATCCCTGGGAGCAGGATCCAAAGGCTCCTGGAGCTCTGCCAGCCTTGGGGCCGTGCCCATTCCCTGGGCAGCCTGGGCAGTGCCAGCACCCTCTGAGGATGAACCTGTCCCTAGTGCTAATGCCCTTCACATCACTCCTGCTGCAGGTCCCATCTCCTGCATCCTGCAGGACTCCCTGGGCAGCCTCGGGGGCCGGGCAGGATGGGGCCTGACCAGCACTGGATGGCCCCATAGCAGCAGCTCTCCAGCACCCCAGGATGCACAGACACCCCTCGGGCTGTGCCCTCTCCATGACCAGGCTGCCCTTTGACAAAGCCAAGGCAGCCCTGGCTCCAGAGCTGCCTATGACATGGTGAGGGATCGAGTGACAGGGGCAGTGTCCAGCAGGGACTGCCTCTGTCCAGCCCTGCTGGGGGCTCCAGCAAACCCTCAGCCTCAGGTGAGATCAAGGACAAGAAAGGAAAAATCAAGGGCAAAAAATATGTGTGGCAGCTGAATACCAAGGGATTAAGTTTCCAGCCTTTCTTTAGGGGGAAAAATCCAACATTTATAAAGCTGGAAAAAAAGAAAATGGATCAAGCTAGTGTTGATGTCAAAGAGGGATTCAGTTGAGAATAGACTTGAAGGGAATTTTATTTATGGTGCAGCTACTGGGTGGGCATCTGTGACCTTTAGAAAATGGATTAAAGCCTTTCTATACCCGGCTCCAGGCTGTGTAAATTATTAAAGCAACAAAATCATGAAGTTGAAGTACTTGTACAAAGAAACCCAGACACAGCCAGCCCTCGCTGGGAGGGTCAGAGGAGCTGGGCACAGGGACCAGGACCCCCAGCTCCTCTGGAGCAAACTGAAAGCCAGGCCCCCACAGGCTCCCACCCCAGGTATACTGGTTCCCTCTGGAAGATTCCATTTCCTGCTGCTGCTCATCCCAGCCCCAGCCCTGGTTTAATCCCCTATTTCCAATGGCACACAAAGGCACAAATCCACACTGAAAAACTTCAGACGTGTTCTTATGTCTTCTCAGCAGTGAAGTGTAAATAATGAATTCCCACAGCCCCATCCAGCTCCTTATCCCTTGGAAAAGGCAGCTGGGGCTGCAGAGCCACGAGGGAAGCCAGGTGGGAGGAGGAGGTCAGGGGCAAACAGCCCCCGCTGCCTCACGGGGCTGAAGCCACAAGAGGCCACTAAAACAGGCAGAGCTCCCGGTCCTGCAATGCCACCTTTGCCTTGGCACATCTCTGCGTCTCATGCTGGCTCTGGTGAAGCACAATGAACCTCAGAGCACATTTCCCACTGCAACAGGGCCACAAACTGCACCCCGGTCCAGAAACCCCCTCCTGGCTGCTGCTCCTCAGGAAACGGCATCAGAGCAGCCAAAACCTGGGCAACTGCTGCTGCTGCTTGGAAAGGAGCCTGTGCTGCAGGAGGAACACCATGCTGATATTAAATCACTGAAAATCAAATAATATCACCTCTACTATGTGTGGAAAATATTCCACACTTGCTAATTGGTGTAAACATGGAGTTGAACCTGACCTTCATTTGATTAATTGTATCTTAAAGCTGAGTAAACCCATCTCTAGAAAACAGAAATTGGCCATTCATTGCAGATATGCCAAAACCACAGCTCTGGGGCTCTCAGGCTCTTCAAAAGGGATTTCTGAGATCCTTTTCCCTTCATTTCCTACAGTTCCCACACCAAGGATGTCACCATCTGTCCTGAGAGGTGCACAAAGTGACCATGGAAGGAAATGCTGTGCCCAAGGCCACCCCAGGCGCTGGCCCCGGTCCTGTCACCATGAGATCACACAGTGCCACAGATCCCACAGGTCACTCACACACCCAGCTCGCACACTGGCTCCCAAATATCTTCCTGAATGTGGCCAGAGAGTTTAATCAAGCATATCAAGTCACTCCTAAACTTTTAGGAACACTTGCCAGGTAGGTAGTTTTATGTTTTCTGTAATTTGATGTGAGTTGTAAATGACTTGGTAAACGCAAATGCTTTTCTCAGTGTCAGAGGAAATTCAGCATATTGACAAAGTCATCCAGAAAGATGACAGATGAATCATTTCAGCATTTTGTTGAAAGTGTGTGTACAGTTCTGCTGCCTGACAGACTGCTACGTGCTAGACTTAACCTTTGTGCAACGCAGAGCGAGCAGCTGCAGGGAGCAGCCACGGGGAGCAGCTCTCTGCAGAGCCCAGGGACTCCTGCCCTGGGACAAGAACTGGTTCTTCTCTGGTTCATGTTCTGAGCAGAATTGATTTTCCAGGTGCTGCTCCTTAATAGAATAAAACCTCCTTGTCTGGAAAGTTTATATGTGAAGTATGAATCTTCTCCTACCAGCTCAAAACAAGCTGCTCTTTTTCACTGAGGTTTGGAGTTAGCGTTTGGCCTTTGTGAGCTGAAGACACAAGACCTTGAGTGTTCCTGTTCTCACCAGGAGTGTCTGGGGAGACTTTCTTCTGCTGTTTGCCTTATCCTCACAGCAAAAGGGCTGAGCTGGTATTTAATCATTTGCCATCATTCAACAGAAGCCCAGAAATGTGACAGAGCTCTGCTGCACGCTTCGCCTCTCCTTGCTCAAGGGATGTGGCTGCAAAGAGGGGTGAGTGTTTCAAACCACCCCCTCAACCCGTCACAGTGACTTGCACACTGCTGGCAATCCATTTCCATTACCCTGGAAGTCCCAGGCAGACTCTCATGGAAGCCCAGCAGGAATTCACGTGGGCGGGTTGTGCCAGAGCAGGGTAATGGATCTCCTGGTGTTCATCAGGGAACTGAGGCTGTATGGGAACATCTTCTCTAGAAAGAAGCACTGATGGCAGCACTGGGACTGAGTGTCCCCTGTCCTGCCTCTCAGAACAGCTGGACCCTCCCCATACAGACCACAGCTGATTTTGTGCTGCCACTGTTACACAGCACCACAACTGCTTAATACACATGAAGTATTCAAAAAGAGATTTCAGTAATTGGTAATATTTAGGTTCTTCTGACCAAACAGGTCTCAGATCTCCTGGGAAATTTCTGCTTTTGCAAAATTTCCATCTTCCAGCCATCCAAGTATAGGCCAGGCTGCTCCCCAGACTGCTGCCCAGTGGAACAAGACCTCGTCAGGCTGTACCACAGAGGGAGAAGGCAAAGGACAGTGTGGGTCATCTCCAGACCCTCGTGGCATCAGCTTTTGATCAAAGTGTGATGGGAGAAACCAGCCAAATGACCTGACCAGAGGGAAACGCGAGCAGGTGCAGTTTGCCCCACCACTCAGCTGTCCTGTTTATGTCCCCAGTGCATGGGGACACTTGTGCCACCCACTGACCCAGGCTGGGCCCTTCCACAGCTTTGACACTGCACATTTCACACTATTTCCACGGCCATGTCTGCCCCCAAAGCCCCAGTGCTGGCACACAGCCCCACCCACACAAGCAGGTGACACACCTGAGCCTGCAGTGTCCGGGATCAGCGCTGGCACTGCCGCTCCCAGCTCTCACCCACCACACACAGGGGAGTGAGGCTGCACAGGGGGCACCCCTGCTGCTGGCTGGCAGCAGAGCACAGTGACAGAAGCACTGCAGAGCCCCCAGCCAGCCCTGTGCTGTGAGACATCCCACGGGCACCGTGCTGGCACTGCCAGAGCAGGGGCAAACGCCAGAGGCACCTGCACAGGGGCAGGGGCCAGCCAGAGGAACAGGGAATGGGGAAGGACTGACACTAGGAAACCAACAGTAACCGACTCCCAGAGATACACAGCTTTTTGATCATCACCTCCCACATCCTCCCACATGCTTGGCAAGAAAAGCCAGTTAAAAATAAACAACAAAACCTCTTCAGCATAACTGATTTCTGATTGGGAAAACAGCCCAGGACTTCACAGAACCCTCCTGACCCAAGTGCCAGCTCAGTCAAGCACCAAGGACAACTTCCAGCACCTTCCTGTCTCACTGCCCCTGCCACAACCCAGACATCCCCACTGGAAACTGAAAACATAAAGAATGTTTGCTGTAAAATGGTCACAATTGTGCTGGTAACTTACAACACATCTGTTGCACCACGATGCCAAGAATTACAGCAAAGCCAAATGGCAACAAGGTATTTTCCTGAACATTTTCCCTGTGTTGACTGAGCAGCCATCATAAAAAATTAGAAAAATAGCCAATTTCAGCCCCATTACTGTTCCAATAAACCACAAATACATAACAGCAGACACCTGACAAACCATGCAAGACTGAGAGCTCAAGCCTACCTTGCCAAAGCTTCCCTTCCCAATGGCCCGGAGAATCTGGAAGTGGTCAAAGTTCACTACAAGGCAAGGAAAAAAGAATTTACATTTGTAAATGCTTTACTACAAATAAGCTTGCATCCTAAAGAAGGCAAGGAGACAACTACAGAGCGTTGGCCAAGCTTTTATTAAAAGTTTTCCTCTGGGGAAGCTGCAGGACAGCAGCTGCTTTGCTTTCAAGTCTCTTCACGAGCTGGCAGAGGGTTGGATGAGGTTACTAAATGAGTGGTTGAGCACAAAGCAAAATACAGCTTCGACCTGTGTGGATCCAGGGGGAGCTTCACAGAGCTCAGGGGCAAACTGCGAGTGTGGCAGAGCAGAGAGCGTGGTGAGACCCTGCCCTACACCGTGTCCTGCCCTCTGCCCACTGCCCCACAAACACTGCCCCTGCCCCACTGCCCCACAAACAAACACTGCCAATTGCCACACAAACACTGCCCCACAAACAAACACTGCCAAGTGCCACACAAGCACTGCCCCACAAACACTGCCCCTGCCCCACTGCCCCACAAACACTGCCAAGTGCCACACAAGCACTGCCCCACAAACACTGCCAAGTGCCACACAAGCACTGCCCACTGCCCCTCTGCCCACTGCCCCTGCCCCCTGTGCCCAGCCAGCGCTGGGTGTGCTGTGGTTGCTGCTGCCAGAGGACAGCATTAGGGACAGGGACAGCCCTCCTCTCCCTTCACATGCAGACCCATCTGGAAGAGATCCATAGTTTTTCCAGAGCCAGCGTGAGGAGCGATGACAAGAGATGATCATGCAGCTGTAACACTCAGCCACTGACTCCATCAGCTGCTGCTGCAAACAAAATTATTTTTATACCAAAGTACTGCTGTGATTTAATTTAATATCAGTGTTAAATAAAGAAGAGAAGGTGAGGAGGAGCTTGCTGATGGACTGAGCCCACCTGCTCAGATACAGCTGTCAGCCCTTGCCAGCTGTACCATGAGACCCTCCCCGTGCAGGGGACCCTCAGCATTCCTTGCCACATGTCTGGATGAAAAGAAATGCTTGGCATGGGCTTGGGGTTTGCAGCATAAGCTGGTCAACAATGAGCACTGAGCCTGTTGGCTGGCCACAGAGACCAAAATCACTCAGGAGGAGTGGGAACAAAGAATTCACTATAAATATTACGAGTCCCACTCCCAGATCTTAAATAAATGCACATCTGTCATCTCTGAGGATGAATCAAGAGCCCACGCATGCCCATGGAGTTCCTATTACCCTTTTGTGCTAGGCTTATATCCAAAATATTGTTATTGTCACTTTTGTGGGACGTTTTCTGCAGGAGAGCTCAGAAAACTTTGCCAAATGAAACTGAGAACAGAATCTGGGCCAGCTCGTACTCCGTGTGTCCCTGCACTCCCAGTTCCCTCCCTCGGGGATGCTGAAGGGCAGAAGCACCACGACTGCTCCATGTTTAGTTGGTTTAGTTGGTTAAGCTGACTGTGTGGTGATCAGTCAAGGGCTGCACTCCTTGGCTAAGGATCTTGGCTAAGGATCTTATTCCACCCTCAATGACTCTGTGACCTGCCCGAGATCTCTCCAGGAGACCCCACAACAGACCCCGTGGGGACACCAGTGTCCCCCAAACCTTCTGACAGCCTCCCCCATCTCCAGGGGAAGGGCTCAGCTCCACGGGTGCTGTGTCACCTCCTCATCACCTCCCTCCTCTGTGGGCCTTTGGTTTCAGCAGTGATTTTACTGAGGATTTTCCTCCCTCTCCTGCTAGAGGGGCTGTAGTGAGCAATGCAAAACTGCAGCTTCAGCTTCACAAGTATTCTGTCCGAAATGTTCTGGCTGAAGCATTTGAGCAACAGATCAAATGTTTTCCACGTGCAACCAAATCCACTGGCTGACCTCCTGTCACCAAAAGGATGCCCAGCTACAGGGAGCCTCTTGGAAGGGCAGCGTTTTCTTGACAATTCACCCACATGCAAGTGCTCTGCCATCACTCCAGGAGGAGAGCTTTGATAATTCTTCGTTATAATGTTTGGAATATTGTGTAAAAAGGCATTGCCTCTGAGAAAACAAACCCCAAAGTGTCATTTCCACGTATCCATGACTACAACTGATCTGGGAAGCCTGCTCGAGCCAGCAGGCAGGAAACAAACCTAGAAATGAATATTCACCAGGCCCTTGAACCTATCAGAAGAGATGTCACTTTTAATAAATTAATACAGAGTTCTGCTGATGGGAAGTTCGGATGATGCACTGCCTGTTTCCCAGTTCCAGTATTTTCTGCAGGATTCAGTAGGCAATCTGATAATTCTGTGGAAGTAAACGATTCTATGATTACACGATCCCAATAAAGCAAAAGCAATCTCAGCATGTGAAGAAGAAAATCATAGTAGCAGTGTGCTGCTTTTTGTGCACAGCACAGTGGATTACTAAGAATGTTAACTTATCACTACGGAATACGTGATTATCCCTAAAATAGAAATCCTGAACCTGCCTGGAACAACTGCATATGCTCCAGAGGCTCTGCTCTCTGGGCTGCCAGGAGAAAGCTGTCATTCACCCCCAGCCAGCAGGGCTGGCTGACTCTGGGGGCACGGCTAGGAGCCTGAGTCACAGACACAGCGGAGCTTGGGTGGCAGGAGCAGGAGGGGACAGCTGCTGCCTCTGCCAGGCCCTGCTCACCCACTGCTCTGGCTCTGCACAGCTCCAGCCACAGACTGGGGGGCAGAAACGGCCCTGGCCTCACGAGGAGCCAGAGTCACTCACAGGGACCTGGAAACCTGGGGGCTTCAGGAAGCATTTCTGTACAGAGGCTGCTCGAGCCTGGAACAGGCATCCCGCAGCCATGGTCATGATCCAAGCCCGTCAGGGCTCAGGAGGCACTTGCACAATGCCCTTAACGGCATGCTTCAGCTTTGGGCACTCCTGAAGCACCAAACGCAGGGACTAGATCAGTCTAGGTGAGGAGTGGGACTAGTAGGTGCCTTACAACTGAAAATATTCTGTTCTTCTGTTCCATCCCATCCCGTCCCATGCCATCCCCACCTGCAATGTGCAAACAGGAGGAGCTGACTTGCCCCCCACAGCCAGCCCATGCCCTGTCCGTGTGCAATGCCCAGGGTGCTCCCTCAGCTCCTCACAGGAACAGGACACTCACTGTTCCAGCAGCTCCTCACCACCGTGGCACCTCGGCAGGGAGGGGAACCACGGGACAGGAGACGCTGGCATTTGCCATGTGCTGCTTCCCGGCTCTCCCTGGCACCGAGTGACAAACCATGAATCACAAATAAAATAAATACCATAGCCTGTGGCTCTGGCTTTGCTGTGGCTCTGCTCTCCAGCTCCAGGAGTGCGTGACGAGCGGGATGGCAGGGATGGATGACAGGGATGGATGGCAGGGATGGATGGCAGGGATGGCAGGGATGGATGGCAGGGATGGATGGCAGGGATGGATGGCAAGGATGGATGGCAGGGATGGATGGCAGGGATGGATGGCAGGGATGGCAGGGATGGATGGCAGGGATGGACGGCAGGGATGGCAGGGATGGCAAGGATGGCAGGGATGGATGGCAAGGATGGCAGGGATGGACGGCAGGGATGGCAGGGATGGATGGCAGGGATGGATGGCAGGGATGGATGGCAGGGATGGCAGGGATGGCAAGGATGGCAGGGATGGATGGCAGGGATGGACGGCAGGGATGGATGGCAGGGATGGATGGCAGGGATGGACGGCAGGGATGGACGGCAGGGATGGATGGCAGGGATGGATGGCAGGGATGGATGGCAGGGATGGATGGCAGGGATGGCAGGGATGGATGGCAGGGATGGCAGGGATGGATGGCAGGGATGGACGGCAGGGATGGATGGCAGGGATAGATGGCAGGGATGGATGGCAGGGATGGACGGCAGGGATGGAAGGGATGGATGGCAGGGATGGATGGCAGGGATGGACGGCAGGGATGGACGGCAGGGATGGATGGCAGGGATAGATGGCAGGGATAGATGGCAGGGATGGACGGCAGGGATGGACGGCAGGGATGGATGGCAGGGATGGATGGCAGGGATGGATGGCAGGGATGGCAAGGATGGACGGCAGGGATGGACGGCAGGGATGGACGGCAGGGATGGATGGCAGGGATGGATGGCAGGGATGGACGGCAGGGATGGATGGCAGGGATGGACGGCAGGGATGGATGGCAGGGATGGCAAGGATGGACGGCAGGGATGGACGGCAGGGATGGACGGCAGGGATGGATGGCAGGGATGGACGGCAGGGATGGACGGCAGGGATGGACGGCAGGGATGGACGGCAGGGATGGCAAGGATGGACGGCAGGGATGGACGGCAGGGATGGACGGCAGGGATGGATGGCAGGGATGGATGGCAGGGATGGACGGCAGGGATGGACGGCAGGGATGGACGGCAGGGATGGATGGCAGGGATGGACGGCAGGGATGGACGGCAGGGATGGATGGCAGGGATGGATGGCAGGGATGGATGGCAGGGATGGACGGCAGGGATGGACGGCAGGGATGGCAGGGATGGCAGGGATGGATGGCAGGGATGGACGGCAGGGATGGATGGCAGGGATGGATGGCAGGGATGGACGGCAGGGATGGATGGCAGGGATGGACGGCAGGGATGGCAGGGATGGATGGCAGGGATGGATGGCAGGGATGGATGGCAGGGATGGACGGCAGGGATAGATGGCAGGGATGGATGGCAGGGCTCCACGTGCCCACAGGACCTCCCCAAACCTCACGCAGCCCAGCCCTGCCCACTGCACAACAGAGTGTGCCAGGTGCTGCTCTGACATCCCTGTAATTAAGATCTCATTGTAATCACAAGATGTACTGTGTGATAAAGCAGGCTGGATACACAGCTTCCACTGCCAGTGAAATAGAGAGAATGAGGAGTACATTTCCCCATTTCCCCGCAAAAATTCATTGTACAGAAGGATGAGGGATGCAAAAAAAAAAAAAAAAGAGAAGGAGAGCTTTGTCTTCACTATTTCAAAATTATTAATGTTTTCATTACTTTTTGCTATTTATTCCGCATTTATTTGCAAGATACCTAAAAGCAAAACTTCAGAGACACAGTGGACTCCCCGTGAGTGTTCAACATCAGGACCTGGTATTAATCTCCAGCAGCAGGAGAACAATACAGTAGGATGCAGTCAGTAAACCTGGTCTACAACACCCTCAAATCTGGGAAAGCCAGCAAAATAAATCACATGTTAAGGTTCAAGTCAACCTTTCACTCTTCGGCTGCATGTTTTCCAGCATCATTAATACCAACAGGGATATTTAACTCCAGGAATGATTCTCTTCAACACTAAAGGCCTAAGAAATAATTTTTTTAATCTCGTGACAGCAAATGTGTCAGGGTAGCATGACATGATCCACTTTCTATCAACATATTTCTAGACATTGGCATAATAAATAGCATTTCCCTACCCACTGTCTTTCTGCAATGTAGCTTGGAAGAAGCACCCCAGTAACTGATGTAGAAACATTAAATTGTGGCCACAGAAACCACAAGTTTGCTGCCACAGAATGCCGTGAGTTCCATCTGGCAGGAAGGAGAGTTCCAGCTTTGCTGCAAAGCCACCACACACAGGGTGACACGGAAGGTGAGGCCACCCCGGCTGGGACAGAGGGGGCATCAGGACACAGGCATGGGGGCCTGCACGGGCAGGGCAGGCAGGGCAAGAGGACAGGACAGGAAGCCAGCAGGATGAAGAGATGGGGGATTCGGGGCAGCTCTGGGGCTCTGGGAGCCTGGGCAGGCATCAGGCACAGAAGGGAAGGAGGCAGAGCCACACGGGGAGCAGCAGCACCACGGCAGACAGGGAGCATCCCCAGGGAGGGGATGAGCTGCCAGGAGCAGCAGGGAGAGGGCAGGACAAGGGAGGGGTGGGAGGACTTGCTTGGAAAAGCTTTCACACCAGAGGATGAGCCTGGGTGAACTGGAAGCTGAGATCTGAGTTCAAACACAAAGCTATTGATGGAGAGAGGGAGCAAAGGGCCTTGGGGGAGATGTCAGCACTCCCTCCCCAGCCTGAATCCCTTGGAACACAAGGCATCCCATTTGCTCCAGCCAGAGGGCCATGCAGTGCAGGACACCACTGCTTTCTTTCCCTGTTGTTCCTGCAGAAAGCACAAGCAGCAGGTTTGGTCTCCAGCATCTCGGGCCAATCTGTTTTGCCTATTCATAGCCACAGAGAAGATTACACAGGTGAGGGAAATGGAAATACAGTGTAATATGGCTGTCAGGAACCTCAAGTGAGCATTCACTACCCAGGAATCCAGGCAATGCTAGTAGATAATGGAAGAAATTAAAGGTACAATGCCAGCCCAGTGCTGTAATGAGCCCCTTTAGGAACCACAGACTCAAACCTACTATTAGGAAGCAACTCTAAAGTTGTGTAAAAACAGAGACTTTTTGTATAATTAAAAATTAGTCCCTGCAACTCCATAAGGAATCAAATGCACCATGCAAAGCAACTGCTAAGTCAGTTTAGGAAGACTGGGTAATGGATATGCAATATAAAAATGTTTGCATTGGCCAGAAACCATTCCTAAACAGCAAAAAATGCCCTTTGCATTGGCCAGGAGGCCTTCCAAAGAGTGTGAGCAGGTTGCATTCACCTGATCTCCATCAGTGAGCTCAGGAGGCACTGGAGATGGAGAAGGAAACCCAGCACCTCATCCCTTGTGCTCTGTGTCCCTGACCAGGGCTATTTCTGTTAGAAAAACACGTGTTAGTGTGCAACAGCAGCCCAGGGAGGCCAGCAGGGCACTCATTAACCAGCTGAGCCCTGGCTGGTGCAGGTCAACGAGCACTAAATGAGTTCACAGTGGTCCCGAAAGCACGGGAGATGTGTCACACACACAGGAGGGGTGAGCAGGGCTGCCCTCCCAGCAGTCAGGGCTCAGGGTCAGCATGTTCTGGGGCTGGCTGCAGGGCAGCTCCAGAGCCCTGCCTGCCCAAAGGGAGTGCCCAGTGCCCCAAGGCCAGCACCAGGACAGGTCTGTTTCCCCCTGTCAGCTGCCACGTGTCTGGCTGCTGTTTCCACAAGGGCACAGCCCCTCGGCAAACCTGCCTGGAAATGATCCATTTTACAGGGTACCTCTGGTTAAACAGCCTGCCAGGAAATCAGAGCAGAGCTGTTGGAAAGGCAAAGGTCGCTCTGGCATCCACCCCAGCCATAAACAGCCCAGGTAACCTGCAGGGCCAGGGCTCACCTTCCCTGCTGGGCTGGCAGGGGACAGGGACAGCCACCAGCCCACGCTGCTGCCCAGGAGCCACTGCCCAGAGCACTGCACACCTGGACACACCTTCCCTTCCTTCTGCTCCCAGGAGCAGCCACGGCCCGCACGGATCTGGGATGGAAAACCTCCTCTGCAGCTGGAATAAACGCTCCCTGGCACATCACCAAACCCCTCTGGCACGCTGAGTCCAGAGCACAGCAGAGCTGCAGCCCTTGGACCACAGAGCCATCCATGGGTCTGGGCTGAAGGATTGCCCACCTGGAGCCCCTCAGGAGTGCCAGAGCCCAGCTCCAGCCCAGCTCCATGGCTGTGCTGCAGTGCCAGAGCCATCCATGGGTCTGGGCTGGTCACTGGAGCCCCTCAGGAGTGACAGAGCCCAGCTCCAGCCCAGCTCCATGGCTGTGCTGCAGTGCCAGAGCCATCCATGGGTCTGGGCTGGTCACTGGAGCCCATCAGGAGTGACAGAGCCCAGCTCCAGCCCAGCTCCATGGCTGTGCTGCAGTGCCAGAGCCATCCATGGGTCTGGGCTGGTCACTGGAGCCCCCCAGGAGTGACAGAGCCCAGCCTGTCCCCAGACACAGCCTGCAGGCAGTGCCACAGCAGCACCAGCAGCTCTGCCCCACAGCAGCAGTCCCAGCACTGCACTTCTTGGGTTGTTGGTTTTTTCCTTACTTCTACCGATAAGAAAATTTTATTTCAAGGAACTATAATTGATTTACGGAAAAAAAATAAAATTAGAAAGCCTTTATAGCACATGTTTTTAGTTGGATAATGTTAGCAATAAACAGCTGCTGGATGTTACTTAATGTTTCTGCAGCATATGTTAGGAATGATAAATGGCTGAGTTTCGGTGCCTCATGAAAGATTGAGGCTGTACCATGTTCAGGGCTCGGCTGGGACTGCTAAAATCCCCAAAGTGAACAGAAGCACCTTTGTAAAGCTACGTTAAAATTAATTTTAGACAAATTAATTCCAACCAGGTTTGTAAAGTTGGCTGGAACAGGACACTGAATTAATTGCCTCCATTCATTTGTTGACAACGTGTAAAATTGCCTCTTCTGGAGTGTTTTCAGTACTGGCCATGCCAGTACTTTTTAGCACAATAAAGACTCTTTTGCAGTTTTATTTTAAAAGGTATAAAAGGAATAAAGAGTTATACAAAATTAAGTGATTGAGCTCAAATGAAGTCTTCATTTCTCCTCTGAAAAAATCTGAATTTCAGGTGAAATATCCAAACTGGGTATTATTCACTGCTACTCTCAGCTCCACATCCTGACCATGCAGGCAGGGACTCCCCAGCCCTGGCCAGCATTCCTCACAAGCCGCAGGGAACACACTTTGCTTTGGGGGAAAACTCATTAAAAAAAAAAAAAAAAGCTTAATCAAAGAATCACAGAATCATTAAGGTTGGAAAAGACCTTGGAGTTCACCCAGTCCAACCATCCCCAGCACCACCACGGTCACCAATAAACCTCAGCTGCCACATCCACTCAGATTCTGAACACTTCCAGGGATGGGGACTCCAGCCCTGCCCTGGGCAGCTGTGGTAACAGCCTTTCCCAAAATGGAAAACTTCCCCCAAATCCGCCCTGAGCTGCCCTGGCCCAGCCTGAGGCCGTTCCCTCTGCTCCTGTCCCTGTGCCCTGGAGCAGAGCCCGACCCCCCCGGCTGTGCCCTCCTGGCAGGAGCTGTGCAGAGCCACAAGGGCCCCCTGAGCCTCCTTTGCTGCAGGCTGAGCCCCTGCCCAGCTCCCTCAGGGATTCTGCAGCCCCTGCCCAGCTCCTCAGGGATTCTGCAGCCCCTGCCCAGCTCCTCAGGGATTCTGCAGCCCCTGCCCAGCTCCTCAGGGATTCTGCAGCCCCTGCCCAGCTCCTCAGGGATTCTGCAGCCCCTGCCCAGCTCCTCAGGGATTCTGCAGCCCCTGCCCAGCTCCCTCAGGGATTCTGCAGCCCCTGCCCGGCTCCCTCAGGGATTCTGCAGCCCCTGCCCAGCTCCTCAGGGATTCTGCAGCCCCTGCCCAGCTCCCTCAGGGATTCTGCAGCCCCTTCCCGGCTCCCTCAGGGATTCTGCAGCCCCTGCCCGGCTCCTCAGGGATTCTGCAGCCCCTGCCCAGCTCCTCAGGGATTCTGCAGCCCCTGCCCGGCTCCTCAGGGATTCTGCAGCCCCTGCCCAGCTCCCTCAGGGATTCTGCAGCCCCTGCCCAGCTCCCTCAGGGATTCTGCAGCCCCTGCCCGGCTCCTCAGGGATTCTGCAGCCCCTTTCCCAGCTCCCTCAGGGATTCTGCAGCCCCTGCCCGGCTCCCTCAGGGATTCTGCAGCCCCTGCCCGGCTCCTCAGGGATTCTCCTGCCCCTGCCCAGCTCCCTCAGGGATTCTGCAGCCCCTGCCCAGCTCCTCAGGGATTCTCCTGCCCCTGCCCAGCTCCCTCAGGGATCCTCCAGCCCCTTCCCAGCTCCGTTCCCTTCTCTGCACACTCCAGGCCCTCAATGCCAAATACAAGGCTGAGAACGAGGTTAAGGGTGTCTTTGCCATTTCCATTCAAAACTAAAAGCTGGCAACCAGCTTTGCTCAGCACAACAGGAGGTTTGGGGTTCATCAGCCTGAGCTCATCCCTGTCCCTGGGAAAACATCCATGGTTTTATGCAGGTTCTGCATGTTCTGGCTCTTCAGTGTCCAGGTCTGCTGAGCAAGCCCAGCTTAAATACAATTAAGGAACTCTCATAGGGATATAAAAGTCTTTAGTAATCAGAAATAAAATCCAGCCAGCAGACATACACTGTTTCCAGGAAGAAACTCATCACTACTATTCCAAGCCAGCTCAGTCCTCCCAGGTCTATGAGACATCTGATGAAGCAGGAGTCCACAGGGGACCCTTGTGATGAAGCAGAAAGCTTGAGGAGGAAGAAATGAAGAAAATATTGTTGAAATCTGTAATAAAATTCAGGATGTGGAAGTTCAAGAAGCATCTCCAATATTAAATGTGGCAGAGATGGATCATACAGTCACAGCATCCCAGACTGGACTGGGTAAGAAGGGACCCCAAATCCCCCCCAGTGCCACCCTGCCATGGCAGGGACACCTC